>NC_059214.1:55909481-55954481 GCF_020615455.1 Coregonus clupeaformis | reverse complement strand
AGCCAGTACCCCCCCTCCCACCCCTGCCTCTAGCCTCACTGAGCCAGTACCCCCCCTCCTCCCACCCCTGCCTCTAGCCTCACTGAGCCAGTGGGTGACAGGAAAAGGAGGAGGAAGAGGAGAAGAAAAGAGAGGAAGAGGAGAATGCTGGTTCCCACCGGAGAGAAACCACAAGACTACATGTGATTTCCTCTCCTTGGTGTTTGATGCCTGTGTTCCTCTCTCTCTTCCTGAGTGGTTCTCAGGCCACTCTCCAGAAAGACATCTGCTAAAATGGTTCCTTCTAACGCCCTGTGAAGTAATGTGTGTGTGTGTGTGTGTGTGTGTGTGTGTGTGTGTGTGTGTGCGCGTAATGGTGCCAGATCTATGTGCTTGGCTATTGCAATGAACGTGAATCTACAATGTTTCAAATACACACACACTCGCATAAAAACATGCCAATGTTATGTCACTGAGCAAAACACATTCACACGTTACCAAACAAAAATATCCCCCAGAGAGTAAAGACAGAACACACAGCCTGCGGATGTAACAGGAGAGCAGCCACTGTGTTGACCTGTTATGGCTCCCCTCCTGTGGCTAGTTTCCACCGCTCCGGGACCTCGGGGCAGGATTATCTGCATGGTGGTGGGCCGGAGTGAGGCAGCGCTGTGAGTCGGTGTCGCCGTAGTGATCTGCCAGGTACGCCACAGGGATTAGAGCCCAGAGGCGCTGGCACTGAGAAAGGGAACGTGAGGGGACACATCCCACACAGTGCACACCCCGTCAGCCGCCGGTCACCCCACACGGAAACACCCCGTCAGCCGCCGGTCACCCCACCCAGAAACACCCGTCAGCCGCGGTCACCCCACACGGAAACACCCGTCAGCCGCCGGTCACCCCACACGGAAACACCCAGTCAGCCGCCGGTCACCCCACCCAGAAACACCCCGTCAGCCGCCGGTCACCCCACACAGTACACACCCCGTCAGCCGCCGGTCACCCCACACGGAAACACCCCGTCAGCCGCCGGTCACCCCACCCAGAAACACCCCGTCAGCCGCCGGTCACCCCACACGGAAACACCCCGTCAGCCGCCGGTCACCCCACACGGAAACACCCCGTCAGCCGCCGGTCACCCCACCCAGAAACACCCCGTCAGCCGCCGGTCACCCCACACAGTGCACACCCCGTCAGCCGCCGGTCACCCCACCCAGAAACACCCCGTCAGCCGCCGGTCACCCCACCCAGAAACACCCCGTCAGCCGCCGGTCACCCCACACAGTGCACACCCCGTCAGCCGCCGGTCACCCCACCCAGAAACACCCCGTCAGCCGCCAGTCACCCCACCCGGAAACACCCCGTCAGCCGCCGGTCACCCCACACGGAAACACCCGTCAGCCGCCGGTCACCCCACACGGAAACACCCGTCAGCCGCCGGTCACCCCACACGGAAACACCCCGTCAGCCGCCGGTCACCCCACCCAGAAACACCCCGTCAGCCGCCGGTCACCCCACACGGAAACACCCGTCAGCCGCCGGTCACCCCACACGGAAACACCCCGTCAGCCGCCGGTCACCCCACACGGAAACACCCCGTCAGCCGCCGGTCACCCCACACGGAAACACCCCGTCAGCCGCCGGTCACCCCACACGGAAACACCCCGTCAGCCGCCGGTCACCCCACCCGGAAACACCCCGTCAGCCGCCGGTCACCCCACACGGAAACACCCCGTCAGCCGCCGGTCACCCCACCCGGAAACACCCGTCAGCCGCCGGTCACCCCACACGGAAACACCCCCGTCAGCCGCCGGTCACCCCACCCGGAAACACCCCGTCAGCCGCCGGTCACCCCACACAGTACACACCCCGTCAGCCGCGGTCACCCCACACGGAAACACCCCGTCAGCCGCCGGTCACCCCCACCCGGAAACACCCCGTCAGCCGCCGGTCACCCCACACAGTACACACCCCGTCAGCCGCCGGTCACCCCACACGGAAACACCCCGTCAGCCGCCGGTCACCCCACACGGAAACACCCCATCAGCCGCGGTCACCCCACACGGAAACACCCGTCAGCCGCCGGTCACCCCACACGGAAACACCCCGTCAGCCGCCGGTCACCCCACACGGAAACACCCCGTCAGCCGCCGGTCACCCCACACGGAAACACCCCGTCAGCCGCCGGTCACCCCACACGGAAACACCCGTCAGCCGCCGGTCACCCCACACGGAAACACCCGTCAGCCGCCGGTCACCCCACCCAGAAACACCCCGTCAGCCGCCGGTCACCCCACACGGAAACACCCCGTCAGCCGCCGGTCACCCCCACCCGGAAACACCCGTCAGCCGCCGGTCACCCCACACGGAAACACCCCGTCAGCCGCCGGTCACCCCACCCGGAAACACCCGTCAGCCGCCGGTCACCCCACACGGAAACACCCGTCAGCCGCCGGTCACCCCACCCGGAAACACCCCGTCAGCCGCGGTCACCCCACACAGTACACACCCGTCAGCCGCCGGTCACCCCACACGGAAACACCCCGTCAGCCGCCGGTCACCCCACACGGAAACACCCCGTCAGCCGCCGGTCACCCCACACAGTACACACCCGTCAGCCGCCGGTCACCCCACACGGAAACACCCCGTCAGCCGCCGGTCACCCCACACGGAAACACCCCATCAGCCGCGGTCACCCCACACGGAAACACCCGTCAGCCGCGGTCACCCCACACGGAAACACCCCGTCAGCCGCGGTCACCCCACACGGAAACACCCCGTCAGCCGCCGGTCACCCCACACGGAAACACCCCGTCAGCCGCCGGTCACCCCACACGGAAACACCCCGTCAGCCGCCGGTCACCCCACACGGAAACACCCGTCAGCCGCCGGTCACCCCACCCAGAAACACCCCGTCAGCCGCCGGTCACCCCACACAGTACACACCCCGTCAGCCGCCGGTCACCCCACACAGTACACACCCCGTCAGCCGCCGGTCACCCCACACAGTACACACCCCGTCAGCCGCCGGTCACCCCACCCGGAAACACCCGTCAGCCGCCGGTCACCCCCACACGGAAACACCCGTCAGCCGCGGTCACCCCACACGGAAACACCCGTCAGCCGCCGGTCACCCCACACGGAAACACCCGTCAGCCGCCGGTCACCCCCACACGGAAACACCCCGTCAGCCGCCCGGTCACCCCACACGGAAACACCCCGTCAGCCGCGGTCACCCCACACGGAAACACCCGTCAGCCGCCCGGTCACCCCACACGGAAACACCCGTCGCCAGCCCGGTCACCCCACACGGAAACACCCCGTCAGCCGCCGGTCACCCCACACGGAAACACCCCGTCAGCCGCCGGTCACCCCACACGGAAACACCCCGTCAGCCGCCGGTCACCCCACACGGAAACACCCCGTCAGCCGCCGGTCACCCCACACGGAAACACCCCGTCAGCTGCCGGCCACCCCACACGGAAACACAGGGAGGTAAAAGGGTGTCCCCCATATAGATATGCAATGTATTTTGTAATAGATATGCAATAGATATGTAATAGATGTTGTAATAGATATGTAATAGATGTTGTAATAGATATGCAATAGATGTTGTAATAGATATGCAATAGATATGTAATAGATGTTGTAATAGATATGTAATAGATGTCGTAATAGATATGCAATATATGTCGTAATAGATATGTAATAGATGTTGTAATAGATATGCAATAGATGTGGTAATAGATGTGGTAATAGATGTGGTAATAGATGTGTAATAGATGTGTAATAGATGTGGTAATAGATGTGGTAATAGATGTGGTAATAGATGGGGTAATAGATGTGGTAATAGATGTGGTAATAGATGTGTAATAGATGTGTAATAGATGTGGTAATAGATGTGGTAATAGATGTGGTAATAGATGTCGTAATAGATATGCAATAGATGTCGTAATAGATATGTAATAGATGTTGTAATAGATATGCAATAGATGTGGTAATAGATGTGTAATAGATGTGTAATAGATGTGGTAATAGATGTGGTAATAGATGTGGTAATAGATGTGTAATATATTTTGCCCAGATAGAGAATAGTGAGGGTATTGGGTATTACGTTGCAGAGCAGGAGTGGCTGGGTTAGTCTTTTCCCAGACGTTGAGTATGCAGAGCAGGAGTGGCTGGGTTAGTCTTTTCCCAGACGTTGAGTATGCAGAGCAGGAGTGGCTGGGTTAGTCTTTTCCCAGACGTTGAGTATGCAGAGCAGGAGTGGCTGGGTTAGTCTTTTCCCAGACGTTGAGTATGCAGAGCAGGAGTGGCTGGGTTAGTCTTTTCCCAGACGTTGAGTATGCAGAGCAGGAGTGGCTGGGTTAGTCTTTTCCCAGACGTTGAGTATGCAGAGCAGGAGTGGCTGGGTTAGTCTTTTCCCAGACATTGAGTATGCAGAGCAGGAGTGGCTGGGTTAGTCTTTTCCCACAGACGTTGAGTATGCAGGTTTTTGCTCTAAGCCCTACTTAAACACATTTGGTTCAGTTAATCAAGGTCCCAAGGTGATTAGTAGAATCAGGTGTGTTAGAGAAGGGCTAGACCTAAATCCTGCAGGAGTGTATCTCCCCAGGGGTAGGGTTGGCCACCCCTGTTCTGTTGTAGCTGTGGTATTTGGACGGTTTCCACTAGTTACCACATCAAAATTGGCTATGTCATAAAAATTCATGAAAACAAAAACAAGCTTTTTGGTCTTAAATGAATAAAAACAGAGCCGCTCACCAGAGCGACTTACATAGTGATTACATATTTTTATCCTGGTCCCCATGGGAATCAAACCCACAACCCTTCCCCTACCCTAGACGACTCCATGTGGCCATTGAAGTAGCAGCGTGCAGGCCTTAGACCACTGCGCCACTCAGGAGTTAGGCATAAGGTTAGCAGTGTGGTTAGGGTTAGGCATAAGGTTAGCAGTGTGGTTAGGGTTAGGTATAAAATACAATTTTAAGAAGATGCATTGTAGAAATAGGCGGGGTTTATGACTTTGTGGATGTGGTAACTAGTGACAACCTAGCTGGGCTAGTCTTGGGTTTTCAGAAGGGTCGAAGCCCCCTACAGGAGGATTGTGGTACTGCCGTCATGCTGTGGTCTGCTGTCAGTCTGCCAGGGAGAATGGCCTTTTGATGCTCCCTACTGCTGGGCTGTCATTAACTCTCTCTCTCCCTCCCATCCCGGAGGACCTGAGCCCTAGGACCATGCCTCAGGACTACCTGGCCTGATGACTCCTGGCTGTCCCCAGTCCACCTGGTCGTGCTGCTGCTCCAGTTTCCACTCTTCTGCCTGCGGCTATGGAACCCTGACCTGTTCACCGGACGTGCTACCTTGTCCCAGACCTGCTGTTTTCAACTCTCTCTCTCTACCGCACCTGCTATTTCAACCTCTAAATGCCCGGCTATGAAAAGCCAAGTGACATTTACTCCTGATGTACTGACCTGTTGCACCCTCTATAACCACTGTGATTATTATTTGACCCTGCTGGTCATCTATGACCGTTTGAACATCTTGGAGAAAAATCTGTCCTTAATGGCCATGTAGTCTTATAATCTCCACCCGGCACAGCCAGAAGAGGACTGGCCACCCCTCAGAGCCTGGTTCCTCTCTAGGTTTCTTCCTAGGGTTCCTGTCTTTCTAGGGAGTTTTTTCCTAGCCACCGTGCTTCTACATCTGCATTGCTTGCTCTTTTTTGTTTTAGGCTGGGTTTCTGTATACAGTGGGGGAAAAAAGTATTTAGTCAGCCACCAATTGTGCAAGTTCTCCCACTTAAAAAGATGAGAGAGGCCTGTAATTTTCATCATAGGTACACGTCAACTATGACAGACAAATTGAGGAAAAGAAATCAAGAAAATCACATTGTAGGATTTTTAATGAATTTATTTGCAAATTATGGTGGAAAATAAGTATTTGGTCACCTACAAACAAGCAAGATTTCTGGCTCTCACAGACCTGTAACTTCTTCTTTAAGAGGCTCCTCTGTCCTCCACTCGTTACCTGTATTAATGGCACCTGTTTGAACTTGTTATCAGTATAAAAGACACCTGTCCACAACCTCAAACAGTCACACTCCAAACTCCACTATGGCCAAGACCAAAGAGCTGTCAAAGGACACCAGAAACAAAATTGTAGACCTACACCAGGCTGGGAAGACTTAATCTGCAATAGGTAAGCAGCTTGGTTTGAAGAAATCAACTGTGGGAGCAATTATTAGGAAATGGAAGACATACAAGACCACTGATAATCTCCCTCGATCTGGGGCTCCACGCAAGATCTCACCCTGTGGGGTCAAAATGATCACAAGAACAGTGAGCAAAAATCCCAGAACCACACGGGGGGACCTAGTGAATGACCTGCAGAGAGCTGGGACCAAAGTAACAAAGCCTACCATCAGTAACACACTACGCCGCCAGGGACTCAAATCCTGCAGTGCCAGACGTGTCCCCCTGCTTAAGCCAGTACATGTCCAGGCCCATCTGAAGTTTGCTAGAGTGCATTTGGATGATCCAGAAGAGGATTGGGAGAATGTCATATGGTCAGATGAAACCAAAATAGAACTTTTTTGGTAAAAACTCAACTCGTTGTGTTTGGAGGACAAAGAATGCTGAGTTGCATCCAAAGAACACCATACCTACTGTGAAGCATGGGGGTGGAAACATCATGCTTTGGGGCTGTTTTTCTGCAAAGGGACCAGGACGACTGATCTGTGTAAAGGAAAGAATGAATGGGGCCATGTATCGTGAGATTTTGAGTGAAAACCTCCTTCCATCAGCAAGGGCATTGAAGATGAAACGTGGCTGGGTCTTTCAGCATGACAATGATCCCAAACACACCGCCCGGGCAACGAAGGAGTGGCTTCGTAAGAAGCATTTCAAGGTCCTGGAGTGGCCTAGCCAGTCTCCAGATCTCAACCCCATAGAAAATCTTTGGAGGGAGTTGAAATTCTGTGTTGCCCAGCGACAGCCCCAAAACATCACTGCTCTAGAGGAGATCTGCAAGGAGGAATGGGCCAAAATACCAGCAACAGTGTGTGAAAACCTTGTGAAGACTTACAGAAAACGTTTGACCTGTGTCATTGCCAACAAAGGGTATATAACAAAGTATTGAGAAACTTTTGTTATTGACCAAATACTTATTTTCCACAATAATTTGCAAATAAATTCATTAGAAATCCTACAATGTGATTTTCTTGATTTTCTTTTCTCATTTTGTCTGTCATAGTTGACGTGTACCTATGATGAAAATTACAGGCCTCTCTCATCTTTTTAAGTGGGAGAACTTGCACAATTGGTGGCTGACTAAATACTTTTTTCCCCCACTGTAGCACTTTGTGACATCTGCTGATGGAAAAAAAGGCTTTATAAATACTATTTGATTGATTGCTTACATTTACATTTACATTTAAGTCATTTAGCAGACGCTCTTATCCAGAGCGACTTACAGGAGCAATTAGGGTTAAGTGCCTTGCTCAAGGGCACATTTACGTCATTTAGCAGACGCTCTAGTCCAGAGCGACTCACAAATTGATGCATTCACCCTATAGCCAGTGGGATAACCACTTTACAAATTTTTTTTTGGGGGGTAGAAGGATTGCTTTATCCTATCCCAGGTATTCCTTAAAGAGGTGGGGTTTCAAATGTCTCCGGAAGGTGGTGAGCGACTCCGCTGTGTGTGGGGGGGTAGAAGGATTGCTTTATCCTATCCCAGGTATTCCTTAAAGAGGTGGGGTTTCAAATGTCTCCGGAAGGTGGTGAGTGACTCCGCTGTCCTGGCGTCGTGAGGGAGCTTGTTCCACCATTGGGGTGCCAGAGCACCGAACAGTTTTGACTGGGCTGAGCGGGAACTGTGCTTCCGCAGAGGAAGGGGAGCCAGCAGGCCAGAGGTGGATGAACGCAATGCCCTCGTTTGGGTGTAGGGACTGATCAGAGCCCGAAGGTACAGAGGTGCCGTTCCCCTCGCTGCTCCAAAGGCAAGCACCATGGTCTTGTAACGGATGCGAGCTTCAACTGGAAGCCAGTGGAGTGTGCGGAGGAGGGGGGTGACGTGAGAGAACTTGGGAAGGTTGAACACCAGACGGGCTGCGGCATTCTGGATGAGTTGTAGGGGTTTAATAACACATGCAGGGAGGCCAGCCAACAGCGAGTTGCAGTAAACTGCTTGAACTGACTGACTGACTGACTCCTCCACTGAGTCACTCTGCTGGGTGTCAGCATTATATAACTGACTGACTCCTCCACTGAGTCACTCTGCTGGGTGTCAGCATTATATAACTGACTGACTCCTCCACTGAGTCACTCTGCTGGGTGTCAGCATTATATAACTGACTGACTCCTCCACTGAGTCACTCTGCTGGGTGTCAGCATTAAATAACTGACTGACTCCTCCACTGAGTCACTCTGCTGGGTGTCAGCATTATATAACTGACTGACTCCTCCACTGAGTCACTCTGCTGGGTGTCAGCATTAAATAACTGACTGACTCCTCCACTGAGTCACTCTGCTGGGTGTCAGCATTAAATAACTGACTGACTCCTCCACTGAGTCACACTGAATATATTGGATAAACTGAATATACTGAATATATTTAATTTACAGAAATATATTGGATATTCTGAATATACTGGATATACTGAATAAACTGAATATATTTAATTTACAGAAATATATTGATTATATTGGATATATTGAATATGCTGAATATATACTCACCACACATTCCCCTGTCCTATATCTAGTCACTGGCCCTTCAGTACCAGACAATCTGCAATTCTGCAGACTGAGTTGGAGGAGTTGAGATGTTTTTTGTGAGATAAAACAATCAATCTTAAACTAGCGGACTAAACTCCACTCCATGGTGAAGGAAGTTTCTGATGAACGTCACCAACGGAGTGGAATCTATCTCCAACTACATCAATTCGCCCTAGGTCAATACTTCAAAACATAAAAATTATGAAATTCCCACCTTGTACCTGTGTTTGTCGTCTGTTTTTAAAAAAAAACTATTGACCTTGAGCAAAGCGATGTCGTCGGAGCTAGATTTCATAAAGCCTTGTTTCATTTGACATTTTAGTCATTTAGAAGACACTCTTATCAAGAGCAATTAACAGTAGTGAGGTCGTAGATTTTCATTGGTACTGGTCCCGATGTGGGAATCGAACCCACAACCCTGGCGTTGCAAGTGCCATGCTCTAACATCTGAGCCACACAGGACGGTCTTGGCTCAGTGCCACGCTGTTGGTGAAGTTCATCATAAACTTCCTTCACCATGGCGTGGAGTTTAGTCCGCTGATCTTAATCAAGTCCTTTCATCTATCTTGAGTTTGCATTGGTGGGATGAAGTCAGTGGCAGATTGAATACAGTGAGGGGGAAAAAAGTATATGATCAGTCTATAATTTTAATGGTAGGTTTATTTGAACAGTGAGAGACAGAATAACAACAAAAAAATCCAGAAAAACGCATGTCAAAAATGTTATAAATTGATTTGCATTTTAATGAGGGAAATAAGTATTTGACCCCCTCTCAATCAGAAAGATTTCTGGCTCCCAGGTGTCTTTTATACAGGTAACGAGCTGAGATTAGGAGCACACTCTTAAAGGGAGTGCTCCTAATCTCAGTTTGTTACCTGTATAAAAGACACCTGTCCACAGAAGCAATCAATCAATCAGATTCCAAACTCTCCACCATGGCCAAGACCAAAGAGCTCTCCAAGGATGTCAGGGACAAGATTGTAGACCTACACAAGGCTGGAATGGGCTACAAGACCATCGGCAAGCAGCTTGGTGAGAAGATGACAACAGTTGGTGCGATTATTCGCAAATGGAAGAAACACAAAATAACTGTCAATCTCCCTCGGCCTGGGGCTCTATGCAAGATCTCACCTCGTGGAGTTGCAATGATCATGAGAACGGTGAGGAATCAGCCCAGAACTACACGGGAGGATCTTGTCAATGATCTCAAGGTAGCTGGGACCATAGTCACCAAGAAAACAATTGGTAACACACTACGCCGTGAAGGACTGAAATCCTGCAGCGCCCGCAAGGTCCCCCTGCTCAAGAAAGCACATATACATGCCCATCAGAAGTCACCACCGTCAAACATGGAGGTGGAAACATTATGCTTTGGGGGTGTTTTTCTGCTAAGGGGACAGGACAACTTCACAGCATCAAAGGGACGATGGACGGGGCCATGTACCGTCAAATCTTGGGTGAGAACCTCCTTCCCTCAGCCAGGGCATTGAAAATGGGTCGTGGATGGGTATTTCAGCATGACAATGACCCAAAACACACGAGTTGCTCAAGAAGAAGCACATTAAGGTCCTGGAGTGGCCTAGCCAGTCTCCAGACCTTAATCCCATAGAAAATCTGTGGAGGGAGCTGGAGGTTCGAGTTGCCAAACGTCAGCCTCAAAACCTTAATGACTTGGAGAAGATCTGCAAAGAGTAGTGGGACAAAATCCCTCCTGAGATGTGTGCAAACCTGGTGGCCAACTACAAGAAACGTCTGACCTCTGTGATTGCCAACAAGGGTTTTGCCACCAAGTACTAAGTCATGTTTTGCAGAGGGGTCAAATACTTATTTCCCAAATTTTTTACATGCATTTTCTGGATTTTTTGTTGTTGTTATTCTGTCTCTCACTGTTCAAATAAACCTACCATTAAAATTATAGACTGATCATTTCTTTGTCAGTGGGCAAACGTACAAAATCAGCAGGGGATCAAATACTTTTTTCCCTCACTGCATAATGGGAGTGTTCTGCATCAGAAGCAATGGTAGTCAGTAATGCTTATTGAAGAATTCACTGGTAGACAGTAATGCTTATTGAAGAATTCACTGGTAGACAGTAATGCTTATTGAATAATTCACTGGTAGACAGTAATGCTTATTGAAGAATTCACTGGTAGACAGTAATGCTTATTGAAGAATTCACTGGTAGACAGTAATGCTTATTGAATAATTCACTGGTAGACAGTAATGCTTATTGAATAATTCACTGGTAGACAGTAATGCTTATTGAAGAATTCACTGGTAGACAGTAATGCTTATTGAAAAATTCACTGGTAGACAGTAATGCTTATTGAAGAATTCACTGGTAGACAGTAATGCTTATTGAAGAATTCACTGGTAGACAGTAATGCTTATTGAAGAATTCACTGGTAGACAGTAATGCTTATTGAAGAATTCACTGGTAGACAGTAATGCTTATTGAAGAATTCACTGGTAGACAGTAATGCTTATTGAAGAATTCACTGGTAGACAGTAATGCTTATTGAAGAATTCACTGGTAGACAGTAATGCTTATTGAAGAATTCACTGGTAGACAGTAATGCTTATTGAATAATTCACTGGTAGACAGTAATGCTTATTGAATAATTCACTGGTAGACAGTAATGCTTATTGAAGAATTCACTGGTAGACAGTAATGCTTATTGAAGACTTCCTGATTGAATCAGTGTGTGTCTTGATAACGACAAACAAACACACACATACACACACACACACACACACGCACACACCCACACACACACAGAGTCTTGTACAGCTAACCTTGTGGGGACTTCCAATTCAGTCCCATTCAAACTCCCATTTTCCCTAACCTTAAACCTAACCCTAACCTGTACACTTACCCTAACCCTAACCCAAAAAACCTAACCTTAACCCTAAACCTAACCCTAGCTCCTAATCCTAAACCTAATTCTAACCCTAACACTAATTCTAACCTTAATCCTAAACCCCCTAGAAATAGCATTTGACTTTGTGGGACTAACAAAATGTCCCCAGTTGGTCAAATATTTTGTTTGTTTACTATTCTTGTGGGGACTTCTGGTCCCCACAAGAATAGTTAAACACGTCCACACACACACACACAATGAATTTGAGCTTCTCCCTGGATAACCACCACTGTGGAACAATGGATTATACTCTCTTTTCTGATTGGCCAGTGATGACATCATCTCATATGAAGAGAGTCATTATGGGATTTCCTCTCTTCAGGCTCTGAGGCCGCTCAAGGAGAGCCACACCTGGTAAAGTCAGAAGGAAGACAGAGAGAACAGCCAACGGTGAAACCAACAGTATTCCTGCTAAAACCTTTGTCTTTAGGTCAGAGTGTGTGTTAAAACCATCCTTTCCCCTAACATATTACATACCAGGTGTGTTGTTCCCTTACTCTAACACAGTACAGACCAGGTGTGTGATGTTCCGTTACCCTAACACAGTACAGACCAGGTGTGTGTTGTTCCTTTACCCTAACACAGTACAGACCAGGTGGGTTGTTCCTTTACCCTAACACAGTACAGACCAGGTGTGTGTTGTTCCTTTACCCTAACACAGTACCAGGTGTGTGTTGTTCCTTTACCCTAAAACAGCACCAGGTGTGTGTTGTTCCTTTATCCTAACACAGTGCAGACCAGGTGTGTGTTGTTCCTTTACCCTAACACAGTACAGGCCAGGTGTGTGTTGTTCCTTTATCCTAACACAGTACAGACCAGGTGTGTTGTTCCTTTACCCTAACACAATACAGACCAGGTGTGTGTTGTTCCTTTACCCTAACACAGTACAGACCAGGTGGGTTGTTCCTTTACCCTAACACAATACAGACCAGGTGTGTGTTGTTCCTTTACCCTAACACAATACAGACCAGGTCTGTTGTTCCTTTACCCTAACACAGTACAGACCAGGTGTGTGTTGTTCCGTTACCCTAACACAGTACAGACCAGGTGTGTGTTGTTCCTTTACCCTAACACAGTACAGACCAGGTGTGTTCCTTTACCCTAACACAGTAGAGACCAGGTGTGTGTTGTTCCTTTACCCTAACACAGTACAGACCAGGTGGGTTGTTCCGTTACCCTAACACAGTACAGACCAGGTGTGTTGTTCCTTTACCCTAACACAGTACAGACCAGGTGTGTGTTGTTCCTTTACCCTAACACAGTACATACCAGGTGTGTTGTTCCCTTACTCTAACACAGTACATACCAGGTGTGTGATGTTCCGTTACCCTAACACAGTACAGACCAGGTGTGTGTTGTTCCTTTACCCTAAGACAGTGCAGAACAGGTGTGGGTTGTTCCTTTACCCTAACACAGTACAGACCAGGTGTGTGTTGTTCCTTTACCCTAACACAGTACAGACCAGGTGTGTTGTTCCTTTACCCTAACACAGTACAGACCAGGTGTGTGTTGTTCCTTTACCCTAACACAGTACAGACCAGGTGTGTGTTGTTCCTTTACCCTAACACAGTACCAGGTGTGTGTTGTTCATTTACCCTAAAACAGCACCAGGTGTGTGTTGTTCCTTTATCCTAACACAGTACAGACCAGGTGTGTGTTGTTCCTTTACCCTAACACAGTACAGACCAGGTGTGTGTTGTTCCTTTACCCTAACACAGTACCAGGTATGTGTTGTTCCTTTATCCTAACACAGTGCAGACCAGGTGTGTGTTGTTCCTTTACCCTAACACAGTAGAGACCAGGTGGGTTGTTGCTTTACCCTAACACAGTAGAGACCAGGTGTGTGTTGTTCCTTTACCCTAACACAGTACAGACCAGGTAGGTTGTTCTGTTACCCTAACACAGTACAGACCAGGTGTGTTGTTCCTTTACCCTAACACAGTACAGACCAGGTGTGTGTTGTTCATTTACCCTAACACAGTACAGACCAGGTGTGTGTTGTTCCTTTACCCTAACACAGTACAGACCAGGTGTGTTGTTCCTTTACCCTAACACAGTACAGACCAGGTGTGTGTTGTTCCTTTACCCTAACACAGTACAGACCAGGTGTGTGCTGTTCCTTTACCCTAACACAGTACAGACCAGGTGTGTGTTGTTCCTTTACCCCAACACAGTACAGACCAGGTGTGTGTTGTTCCTTTACCCTAACACAGTACAGACCAGGTGTGTTGTTCCTTTACCCTAACACAGTACAGACCAGGTGGGTTGTTCCTTTACCCTAACACAGTACAGACCAGGTGTGTGTTGTTCCTTTACCCTAACACAGTACAGACCAGGTGTGTTGTTCCTTTACCCTAACACAGTACAGACCAGGTGTGTGTTGTTCCTTTACCCCAACACAGTACAGACCAGGTGTGTGTTGTTCCTTTACCCTAACACAGTACAGACCAGGTGTGTTGTTCCTTTACAGTTGGTTTGCATCACTGTTGTATCACTTTAATGGGACAAGTGAGTCCGTGTTCACATTGACTCCACATTCCCTTGGCACTTTAGAGGTTCAACTTTTTTATTAATTCATGTGTAATCTGATTTTCAATCAAGATTAGAGAGTTTAGTGAACATAGAAATAATCAGTAAAAGTCAAAACATTCCATATTACAGACTTACATATTTTGTTTAGCTGTCAATACAAAAATCACCACCAGAGGGAACCACTGCACCAAAAGTGTCCTGAGTCAAAGACCCAATCTCAACTCTTCCCCTAAACCCTACGCCAGGGATCATCAATTAGATTCAGCCACGGGCCGATTTTTTTATTGAGTGTATGATCGGCGGGCCAGAACATAATTACAAATAATTTGTAGACTGAAAATTGACCGCAAGAAACCCCAAACAGATATAATATTTGACTAAAACATAATCATTTCAAATCATCACGTGTTCACAATCATCAAGTCTCTCTATTATACTTGGGAACAGATATCCGAAATAAAAAATAACCTAGAGCTGATTTACTGGTGATTTTAGTCTTATGTCCAAAAACGGAATAATAATAAAATATATATATATATTTTGTTTTGCTCAGAAGACTTGGGAGGCCAAATAAAACCACAGGCTGCCAGTTGGGGACCCCTGCCCTACACCCTCTGCACCTGTGAAGATCCGAGAGTATTTGACAGGTCTAAGCAATATGGTATTAGCTCCACCCACTGCCATCTGATAGGCTAGGTGGAAGTTACACCATATTGCTTCTACCAATCGAAAACATCTCAACAAGTGCAGGGTGTTGGGTCCAGGGTTCCGTTTGGGATTGAGCCTCTGACTCCACTGTCATTTAGCCGCCTTGTCCTGAGACGAATTCAGATAGGCCCCTCCCCGTTTTTCATTCCGTTTGCCTCTGTTTGGTTCGATTTAGTTCCTAGTGAATACACCCGAATGGTGACATGACTGGAGTAGTGTGAAGTGAATGGATATGGATAGAATTATGTCCAAAAGGTCTTGAGACAATTGAGACATGGAATGTGCATGTGTGCCATTCAGAGGGTGAATTGGCAAGACAAAACATTTTTAAGTGCCTTTGAACGGGGTATGGTAGTAGGTGCCAGGCGCACCGGTTTGAGTGTGTCAAGAACTGCAACGCTGCTGGGTTTTTCACGCTGAACAGTTTCCCCATGTGTATCAAGAATGGTCCACAACCCAAAGGACATCCATCCAACTTGACACAACTGTGGGAAGCATTGGAGTCAACATGGGCCAGCATCCCTGTGGAACGCTTTCGACACCTTGTAGAGTCCATGCCCAGGACGAATTGAGGCTGTTCTGAGGGCAAAAGGGGGGTGCAACTCAATATTAGGAAGGTGTTCCTAATGTTTTGTACACTCGGTGTATATGAGATATTTGAGTAGCCTGACTCTGCAATGTGTTTTTAAGCTTTCTCAGTAAAGCGCTACGCATTTATAACACAACTTGATAAAATAACAAATAGCAGATGTTCTAAACCTTTAAACCATAAACATCCTAGTTACAAAATATACAGAAGTGCAGGATGTAATGAACAAGCTGAATGAAACGTCCGTCTCCCACCACTGGACTGCCAGAGACCTCTGCACTGACTCCACCAGCCTTCAGGTGGCAGAGCAGAGCTGTGTTGTCATTCACTGTCCCTGTCCCTGCCCGTTGGCCTGCGTGTGTGTCTCCAGCGCCACCAGCAGGTTTAGAGGTAGAACTCCTCCTCCGTCCCAACCTCCTTGACAGAGCTGTTCTGAATCACCACCCCATTAATGCTGTAAGAGCTGTCCCATTGGCCGGGGCCACTGTTGGGGCGTGGCTGCTGCAGGGTGGAAGGCGTGCTATTGGAGGAGGCCAGGCTGTTGGTTCTCATGGGAACAGGGGGCCGGCCTAATGTTGACACCTTGGGCCTGACGTTGGAAGGGGTTAGGTCCTGTGGAGACGCAGAGAGAGGGCGTGGTGGCGGGGGTCTGCAGCTCCTCCAGTATGCAGACACTACCGACAGGTCCACGATGCTGCTGCCCATATCCACCTTTATCCCTGTGTCCACGTCTGTCTCCTCTGCACCAATCAGAGCATCCACTTTGAGGCGAAAAGGTGGGACCAGGGAGGAGCTGAGGGAGTGGGAGTGGCTTCTGTGGTGGGCGGGGCTGGGGGAGGTCCCAGGGGAGGAGCAGGCGGCGTGGGAGCGAGAGCCACCAAACCCTGCCAGACTGGGCAGGGAGAACAGGGAGCGGGTTCGACCAGTCCACCAGGCTTTAGAGCGAGCCTCCTCCTCCTCCTCCTCCTCCTCCTCCTCCTCCTCCTCCTCACAGGCCAGAGGCAGGGAGGTCTGGGAGGCCTGGCTGGACCTGCAGTGGGTCTGGGGCAGGGTCCGGGAGTGGGACGAGGCCTGGCTGGACCTGCAGTGGGTCTGGGGCAGGGTCCGGGAGTGGGACGAGGCCTGGCTGGACCTGCAGTGGGTCTGGGGCAGGGTCCGGGAGTGGGACGAGGCCTGGCTGGACCTGCAGTGGGTCTGGGGCAGGGTCCGGGAATGGGACGAGGCCTGGCTGGGTCGGCGGGAGGGGGAGAGGAGCCTGGCTGGGAAAAAAAGTATTTAGTCAGCCACCAATTGTGCAAGTTCTCCCACTTAAAAAGATGAGAGAGGCCTGTAATTTTCATCATAGGTACACGTCAGAAAATCACATTGTAGGATTTTTAATGAATTTATTTGCAAATTATGGTGGAAAATAAGTATTTGGTCAATAACAAAAGTTTCTCAATACTTTGTTATATACCGTTTGTTAGCAACGACACAGGTCAAACGTTTTCTGTAAGTCTTCACAAGGTTTTCACACACTGTTGCTGGTATTTTGGCCCATTCCTCCATGCAGATCTCCTCTAGAGCAGTGATGTTTTGGGGCTGTCGCTGGGCAACACGGACTTTCAACTCCCTCCAAAGATTTTCTATGGGGTTGAGATCTGGAGACTGGCTAGGCCACTCCAGGACCTTGAAATGCGTCTTACGAAGCCACTCCTTCGTTGCCCGGGCGGTGTGTTTGGGATCATTGTCATGCTGAAAGACCCAGCCACGTTTCATCTTCAATGCCCTTGCTGATGGAAGGAGGTTTTCACTCAAAATCTCACGATACATGGCCCCATTCATTCTTTCCTTTACACGGATCAGTCGTCCTGGTCCCTTTGCAGAAAAACTGCCCCAAAGCATGATGTTTCCACCCCCATGCTTCACAGTAGGTATGGTGTTCTTTGGATGCAACTCAGCATTCTTTGTCCTCCAAACACGACGAGTTGAGTTTTTACCAAAAAGTTCTATTTTGGTTTCATCTGACCATATGACATTCTCCCAATCCTCTTCTGGATCATCCAAAAGCACTCTAGCAAACTTCAGACGGGCCTGGACATGTACTGGCTTAAGCAGGGGGACACGTCTGGCACTGCAGGATTTGAGTCCCTGGCGGCATAGTGTGTTACTGATGGTAGACTTTGTTACTTTGGTCCCAGCTCTCTGCAGGTCATTCACTAGGTCCCCCCGTGTGGTTCTGGGATTTTTGCTCACCGTTCTTGTGATCATTTTGACCCCACGGGGTGAGATCTTGCATGGAGCCCCAGATCGAGGGAGATTATCAGTGGTCTTGTATGTCTTCCATTTCCTAATAATTGCTCCCACAGTTGATTTCTTCAAACCAAGCTGCTTACCTATTGCAAATTCAGTCTTCCCAGCCTGGTGCAGGTCTACAATTTTGTTTCTGGTGTCCTTTGACAGCTCTTTGGTCTTGGCCATAGTGGAGTTTGAAGTGTGACTGTTTGAGGTTGTGGACAGGTGTCTTTTATACTGATAACAAGTTCAAACAGGTGCCATTAATACAGGTAACGAGTGGAGGACAGAGGAGCCTCTTAAAGAAGAAGTTACAGGTCCGTGAGAGCCAGAAATCTTGCTTGTTTGTAGGTGACCAAATACTTATTTTCCACCATAATTTGCAAATAAATTCATAAAAAATCCTACAATGTGATTTTCTGGATTTTTTTCTCTCAATTTGTCTGTCATAGTTGACGTGTATCTATGATGAAAATTACAGGCCTCTCTCATCTTTTTAAGTGGGAGAACTTGCTCAATTGGTGGCTGACTAAATACTTTTTTTCCCCACTGTATATTGTTGTTAGCTGTCAGGAGCCTCAGGTGAATACCAAGCTGAACACTGATCTGGCATCAGCTTCACCTGCCCTGTTCCTAACCTTTACCACCGGGAGGTGATAAGACAAACTGACCTTAGATCAGGTGTCAGGAGACAATCTCCCATTGTGAGAGAGGTCAGATGGGAGAGAACATCTCTTTCTGGGATGAAACGCAGCCAAGAAATGTCAACTAACTTCACTGCAGTATTTCACTATTAACTTCTGCGGACTAGGTTAGGGGTATTCTGATGTTGGAAGAAAGGGCTGATGAGGTGGAGGGGCTTGGAGGGGCTTGGAGGGGCTTGGAGGGGCTTGGAGGGGCTTCCAGTTCAAAGTAACCTACAGAGGGAGGTTCAATTCAACTGCAAGGTGATCTGCTAAATTGACACATGGTGTCGAGAAGTTATCATTTTCCACTTTAACATTGATGGAAGCTGTTGGGGTTGAAGTAAAAGTCAATGACAAGGCATCACACAACACCCAGCCTATTCCTTACAACTGCCCTGAATACTGACACACACTAACCTACACACACTAACCTACACACACACTAACCTACACACACACTAACCTACACACACTAACCTACACACACACTAACCTACACACACTAACCTACACACACACTAACCTACACACACTAACCTACACACACACTAACCTACACACACTAACCTACACACACACTAACCTACACACACTAACCTACACACACACTAACCTACACACACTAACCTACACACACACTAACCTACACACACTAACCTACACACACTAACCTACACACACACTAACCTACACACACAAACCTACACACACTAACCTACACACACTAACCTACACACACACTAACCTACACACACAAACCTACACACACTAACCTACACACACACTAACCTACACACACTAACCTACACACACACTAACCTACACACACACTAACCTACACACACTAACCTACACACACTAACCTACACACACACTAACCTACACACACTAACCTACACACACACTAACCTACACACACACACTAACCTACACACACTAACCTACACACACTAACCTACACACACTAACCTACACACACTAACCTACACACACACTAACCTACACACACTAACCTACACACACACTAACCTACACACACACTAACCTACACACACACTAACCTACACACACACTAACCTACACACACACTAACCTACACACACTAACCCACACACACACTAACCTACACACACACTAACCTACACACACACTAACCTACCACACACACTAACCTACACACACACTAACCTACACACACACTAACCTACACACACACTAACCTACACACACTAACCTACACACACACTAACCTACACACACTAACCTACACACACACTAACCTACACACACACTAACCTACACACACTAACCTACACACACTAACCTACACACACTAACCTACACACACACTAACCTACACACACACTAACCTACACACACACTAACCTACACACACACTAACCTACACACACACTAACCTACACACACTAACCTACACACACACTAACCTACACACACACTAATCTACACACACTAACCTACACACACACTAACCTACACACACACTAACCTACACACACTAACCTACACACACACTGACCTACACACACTAACCTACACACACTAACCTACACACACTAACCTACACACACACTAACCTACACACACTAACCTACACACACTAACCTACACACACACTAACCTACACACACACTAACCTACACACACAATAACCTACACACACTAACCTACACACACACTAACCTACACACACTAACCTATACACACTAACCTACACACACTAACCTACACACACACTAACCTACACACACTAACCTACACACACTAACCTACACACACACTAACCTACACACACACTAACCTACACACACACTAACCTACACACACACTAACCTACACACACACTAACCTACACACACTAACCTACACACACACTAACCTACACACACTAACCTACACACACTAACCTACACACACTAACCTACACACACACTAACCTACACACACTAACCTACACACACACTAACCTACACACACTAACCTACACACACACTGACCTACACACACTAACCTACACACACTAACCTACACACACTAACCTACACACACACTAACCTACACACACTAACCTACACACACACTAACCTACACACACACTAACCTACACACACAATAACCTACACACACTAACCTACACACACTAACCTACACACACTAACCTACACACACTAACCTATACACACTAACCTACACACACTAACCTATACACACTAACCTACACACACTAACCTACACACACTAACCTACACACACTAACCTACACACACTAACCTACACACACACTAACCTACACACACTAACCTACACACACTAACCTACACACACACTAACCTACACACACACTAACCTACACACACACTAACCTACACACACACACTAACCTACACACACACTAACCTACACACACACTAACCTACACACACTAACCTACACACACTAACCTACACATACACTAACCTACACACACACTAACCTACACACACACTAACCTACACACACACTAACCTACACACACTAACCTACACACACACTAACCTACACACACTAACCTACACACACACTAACCTACACACACACTAACCTACACACACACTAACCTACACACACACTAACCTACACACACACTAACCTACACAACACACACTAACCTACACACACACTAACCTACACACACACTAACCTACACACACACTAACCTACACACACACTAACCTACACACACACTAACCTACACACACACTAACCTAACACACACACAAACCTACACACACACTAACCTACACACACACTAACCTACACACACACTAACCTACACACACTAACCTACACACACACTAACCTACACACACTAACCTACACACACACTAACCTACACACACACTAACCTACACACACACTAACCTACACACACACTAACCTACACACACTAACCTACACACACACTAACCTACACACACACTAACCTACACAACAAAGTAATCAGCAACATACCAGGGAGAGTCGTTGATTAAAAGCTGAAAACAACACATTTATAAAGCAATCAATTAAACAGAATCCCAAAACTCTCTATTTCAAGGTTGAATTAATATATAATTGACATCGTTACAATTAATCAAACTATCAGATCTGTGTCAAAGGAACACATTAAATGTGTTGTTAATTAAAGATAGTAATTTGTTACACATTGCCTGCTACTTTCAACAAAAGCATTAGGGTTTTAAGTTTGCCATGGCAGATGTCCTCGTGCTTAGTGCCAAGCAGCAGGTGGATGGGTGAACAGCGAGCTCAGGAACCTTTCCAAAGTAAATTAAGTGTCGTGGCCCCCCCCAGCCGGCCGGCCCCCATGTGATCAAAACATTCTGCAGCCTGACCTCCTCCTGCTTTAATCTGTCAAACCAAAGTAGCCTTTTACCGCAAGTCAAATAAACCTAGTGGCCTCATGGGTGGAATGTTGTTAATAGTTTTCAGAATTTCAGAATGAATCAACATTATTTAAAAAACCCGCCAAAAATCCGGTGTTTCTATGTCAAACAGTTTTGTAATGTGACCTATATAAAGAGTGATCCTGGGACGGAAAACCAAAATGCATTTCAACTCTTTATCTGACATGGTACAGGTGGCTTTTTTAAGCCCATAACTATGTGTGTCAGATGTAGATTTGTTCAAGACTACCAAGAAACACTCCGCGTGACCCTGATTTAGCCCACTGCAGTAAAAGGTTAATGAGCTTTGCGAGACTTGATGATTGGATCACTTGTCTCCCTCACCTACAGGTCATAGTTCAGGAGACAAATGAAGGTCTCGCATAACATAGGAATAACCATTGGTGGAACTGTACCCAATTGTCATCGTTGAGTAAAAGTAAAGATGCCTTAATTGAAAATGACTCAAGTAAAAGTGAAAGTCGCTCAGTAAAATACTACTTGAGTAAAAGTCTAAAAGTATCTGGTTTTAAATATACTTCATTATCAAAAGTTAAAGTACACATCATTTCAAATTCCTCATATTAAGCAAACCAGATGGCGCCATTTTTATTTATTTATTCACTGATAAACTGGGGCACATTCCAACACTCTGACATCATTTACAAACAAAGCATGTGTGTTTTAGTGAGTCCGCCAGATCAGAGGCAGTAGGGATGACCAGGGATGTTCTCTTGATAAACGTGTGAATTTGATCATTTTCCTGTCCTGCTAAGCATTCAAAATGTAACGAGTACTTTTGGGTGTCAGGGAAAATGTCTGGAGTAGAAAGTACAATATTTTCTTTAGGAATGTAGTGAAGTAAAAGTAAAAGTTGTCAAAAATATACATAGTAAAGTAAAGTACAGATACCCCCCCAAAAATACTTAAGTAGTACTTTAAAGTATTTTTACTTAAGTACTTTACACCACTGGGAATAACATGTTGATACAGTAGCAAGCCTGGAGTAGACTAACCAGAAGAGAAAGACATTACGAGCTTTTCAAGACCTGTAAGGTTCCCAACTCCCCACAACCCACTCACTCACCCTCCAGTCTCTGCTCCTGAATCCACAAGCTTTTCAAGACCTGTAAGGTTCCCAACTCCCCGCAACACACTCACTCACCCTCCAGTCTCTGCTCCTGAATCCACAAGCTTTTCAAGACCTGTAATGTTCCCAACCAGTGGCGGCTCCTGAAAAAATTCTCAGGGGGGGCAATTTTTCTGATGATTTAGGTGACCTACACACATTTTAAAAAAGATATGTCCAGCAACAACATGAAGACAGGGGCAGCATATAAGTCAATACCAGAAGCATTTATTGACTGATCTCAAAAGTGTTGGCTTACCAGGGTTGGTGGAGCCCTCAGTTTCATCTTTGCCTCGCAAAGCTAACTCAAACACTCCGCAAAACTTCACACACTGGATTAGCCGGCTGAGGATGTGGCGGTTCTTGCTAATGTCGTAGTAAATATATTTGTTATAGTGAATATGGAATATGATATGTTGAGTAAAATGTTGTGCTAAGATCTATTTAGGTCAGGAGCTGGTTATAAGTTCTGTTCCTATCCAATAACAATGGACAAAAGGGTCCTATCTTGTCAGCCTTGTCAGTTTCAGTTCTCCAGTAAACTTGTGATTATCAACACTAACCTCATCGTTGTGGCGGCGGACAGCTAGCCTGTATCCCTCATCCAGTTGAGTGGGAATGTTCACTCTCCCCAAAGCAGACAATCTCAGACAGCTATCCATGTGGGTCTTTGACAGCTCATGTTTCTTAATCTTTCCTGAAAGATGGTGCATGTCCGTTACACACCAGTCGCTGTCCAAGCGGTGCTGTCTGCCGTGCCGCCTTCAGGGTGAAAGAGTAAGCAGGGGGTAGCAGAAGACTGCATTAGCTACATCGCAGCCTGCTAGCCAGGTTTTTCGTTCATACCAATTTTTGGAAAATCCTCGGGTGTAGGACTTCCCCCCTTTAGTAGAAACCTGTTGAATTATTAAATTTGGTCTGGGAGGTCCTAATTGTTTTGTTGCCAATTTATCTTCATTTGTTCGCCGACAAAAAGGAACTTCTTTCAAAGACACAATCGAGTTGCACTGAAGCCTAGCCATTTTCACAGTAGTAGTGAATTGATTGATGAGGCTACCCGCTCTTTTCTTAGTTACGTTCATGGTTATGTTACGTATGACGAAAGCGCGTAAGTGCAAGCCCTCAGAAACCCATAGAGATTGTATTGAAAGCTCTGATATTTGAAAAAAATAGATTTTACATGGGAGTCTATGACAGACTTCTGGGCGATTTTCAACCTGACTGAAATCGCCCCAAAAGGGGGGGCATTTGAAGCACGACTTTAGCCTGATTGGACATTTAGTGGCACTGTGGCAGATCAGACGTCTAGATTACAACACTGATAACTACTGTTGCCGTGATATAATTGATTAGAAAAAAAATCCCTTCCTTTTCCCGTTTGGCAGTGCGTCGCCCATATCGCCCTATTGAACACACCGCCCCTGTTCCCAACTCCCCGCAACACACTCACTCACCCTCCAGTCTCTGCTCCTGAATCCACAAGCTTTTCAAGACCTGTAAGGTTCCCAACTCCCCGCAACACACTCACTCACCCTCCAGTCTCTGCTCCTGAATCCACAAGCTTTTCAAGACCTGTAAGGTTCCCAACTCCCGCAACACACTCACTCACCCTCCAGTCTCTGCTCCTGAATCCACAAGCTTTTCAAGACCTGTAAAGTTCCCAACTCCCCGCAACACACTCACTCACCCTCCAGTCTCTGCTCCTGAATCCACAAGCTTTTCAAGACCTGTAAAGTTCCCAACTCCCCGCAACACACTCACTCACCCTCCAGTCTCTGCTCCTGAATCCACAAGCTTTTCAAGACCTGTAATGTTCCCAACTCCCCGCAACACACTCACTCACCCTCCAGTCTCTGCTCCTGAATCCACAAGCTTTTCAAGACCTGTAAGGTTCCCAACTCCCCGCAACACACTCACTCACCCTCCAGTCTCTGCTCCTGAATCCACAAGCTTTTCAAGACCTGTAATGTTCCCAACTCCCCGCAACACACTCACTCACCCTCCAGTCTCTGCTCCTGAATCCACAAGCTTTTCAAGACCTGTAATGTTCCCAACTCCCCGCAACACACTCACTCACCCTCCAGTCTCTGCTCCTGAATCCACAAGCTTTTCAAGACCTGTAAGGTTCCCAACTCCCCGCAACACACTCACTCACCCTCCAGTCTCTGCTCCTGAATCCACAAGCTTTTCAAGACCTGTAAGGTTCCCAACTCCCCGCAACACACTCACTCACCCTCCAGTCTCTGCTCCTGAATCCACAAGCTTTTCAAGACCTGTAAGGTTCCCAACTCCCCGCAACACACTCACTCACCCTCCAGTCTCTGCTCCTGAATCCACAAGCTTTTCAAGACCTGTAAGGTTCCCAACTCCCGCAACACACTCACTCACCCTCCAGTCTCTGCTCCTGAATCCACAAGCTTTTCAAGACCTGTAAGGTTCCCAACTCCCCGCAACACACTCACTCACCCTCCAGTCTCTGCTCCTGAATCCACGAGCTTTTCAAGACCTGTAAAGTTCCCAACTCCCCACAACACACTCACTCACCCTCCAGTCTCTGCTTCAGAATCCACGCAGTCATCTTCTGTTGAATTCTTGTCCATCTCAGAGGATAACAACATCTGTAGTCCCGTGTAGCTCAGTTGGTAGAGCATGGCGCTTGCGACGCCAGGGTTGTGGGTTCAATTCCCACTTGGGACCAGTGTATAAAATAAAATAAATGTGTGCGCTAACTGTAAGTCGCTCTGGATAAGAGCGTCTGCTAAAAATGTAAAAAAAATATTTTTTTATTTAGTTTGAATATTTTTGTACATTTGTCCTGAACCTTTGTTGATGTGCGACTCAAACGTTATTTTTTTCTACGTTAAAATAAGAGACGCCACAGAAGAGGAGAGAAGAGAAGAGGTGCGTACAGCTACTTCTCTCTTGCAGCAGAACAACATTCTCTCAAACTCTCCACCAGCAAAAGGCTGGCTCCTCTACAGACTTTTGTTTCACTGCATAATCCCCGCTCCTTGAGCAAATGGTTGCCTTTATTGCCACCATGTGGTAGAGAGAGGTACTGTTGTACCTGCTTTGATACAATGGTAGGCTAGAATGTATGATGATCACACATTGTATTATATTGTACAATGTGTGAGGATAATGTTTTTAGACACCTAAACAATTTACACAATGATTCCATTCCATTCACAACTCTCAGTGTCATGATAGGGTTGGTAATCTTAGCCCGTAAGACCTCACAATCTTCTACAGATGCACCATTGAGAGCATCCTGTCGGGGCTGTATCACCGCCTGGTACGGCAACTGCACCGTCCTCAACCGCAGGGCTCTCCAGAGGGTGGTGAAGGTCAGCCCAACGCATCACCGGGGGCACACTGCCTGCCCTCCAGGACATCTACAGCGGCCGGTGTCACAGGAAGACCAAGCAAATCATCAAGGACCTCAGCCACCCGAGCCACGGCCTGTTCACCCCGCTACCATCCAGAAGGTGGAGACAGTACAGGTGCATCAAAGCTGGGACAGAGAGACTGGTAAACAGCTTTTATCTACAGGCCATCAGAATGTTAAACATTTACCACTAGCCGGCCTCTGCCCAGTACCCTGGCCTGAACTTTAGTCACTGTTACTAGCTGGCTACCACTCGGTACTCTACCCTGCACCTTAGAGACTGCTGCCCTATGTACATAGTCATTCAACACTGGTCACTTCAATAATGTTTACATACTGTTTACCCACTTTATATGTATATACTGTATTCTAGTCATGGTTCATCCTATATAACTACTGCTGTACTCACCTTTTATATTCATATACTGTCCATAATGTCTATACACACCATCCTATACATATATATATATATATATATATATATATATATATATATATATATATATATTTATTTATATTCCGGACTCTGACATTATTTTGGGGATTTGCTTGTATTGTTTTGTATTGTTAGGTATTACTGCACTGTTGGAGCTAGGAACATAAGCATTTCACTACACCCGAGATAACATCTGCAAAAATATGTGTACGCGACCAATAAAATTTAATTTGAATCCCCAAGGTCTCCAAATTGTGAACTAGACATTCGTTTGGCGTCAGGCTCTGTGATTGTCCTCCTTCCCCCCTCTGTCTTTCATCTAAATCTGTTTGGGTTATTTTGTTCTGTAAAGACAGAGCCTAGACAGCCATTGGGATTTGTGTTGTAAATAAGCCCAAGTGTTGTCCAATTGATAGAGAAGGAGATAGGAATTTAATATCAAAACACCCTTTACTATCACCCCTCCTTCTCATTGGTCTGGTAGAGAGAGGGGGTGTTCCTTGGACTCCTTCTCACTGGTCTGGTAGAGAGGGGGTGTGGTCTGATAGAGAGGGGGTGTTCCTTGGCCTCCTTCTCATTGGTCTGATAGAGAGGGGGTGTTCCTTGGACTCCTCATTGGTCTGATAGAGAGGGGGTGTTCCTTGGCCTCCTCATTGGTCTGATAGAGAGGGGGTGTTCCTTGGCCTCCTTCTCATTGGTCTGATAGAGAGGGGGTGTTCCTTGGCCTCCTTCTCACTGGTCTGATAGAGAGGGGGTGTGGTCTGATAGAGAGGGGGTGTTCCTTGGCCTCCTTATCATTGGTCTGGTAGAGAGGGGGTGTGGTCTGATAGAGAGGGGGTGTTCCTTGGACTCCTCATTCGTCTGATAGAGAGGGGGTGTTCCTTGGCCTCCTTCTCATTGGTCTGGTAGAGAGAGGGGGTGTTCCTTGGACTCCTCATTGGTCTGATAGAGAGGGGGTGTTCCTTGGACTCCTTATCATTGGTCTGGTAGAGAGGGGGAGTGGTCTGATAGAGAGGGGGTGTTCCTTGGCCTCCTTATCATTGGTCTGGTAGAGAGGGGGTGTGGTCTGATAGAGAGGGGGTGTTCCTTGGACTCCTCATTGGTCTGATAGAGAGGGGGTGTTCCTTGGCCTCCTTATCATTGGTCTGGTAGAGAGGGGGTGTGGTCTGATAGAGAGGGGGTGTTCCTTGGCCTCCTTCTCATTGGTCTGATAGAGAGGGGGTGTTCCTTGGACTCCTCATTGGTCTGATAGAGAGGGGGTGTTCCTTGGCTTCCTTCTCATTGGTCTGACAGAGAGAGGGGGTGTGGTCTGGTTCCTTGTGGTCTCTCCTTATTACGTCATTATTATCCAAGATACTCCTGACCATTACACTCATCACCAAGAACTATCACTAACATCACACGGGGCTATTGTATTACAGTACATCTGATCAACTCCCCCTCTCTGTTTCAACAGAACTCAGAGTGTCATGATGACCAGGCCTACTGGATCACAGTAGTTTATTTGAGAGTTTAAATTGAATAGCCTTCCTTGCATGCTGTGGATTATTCAAACACTCAACCACTCGGATAAACAGATCCTAATATGAACCAATATGTGAAACCCACTTAGCCTGAGGTGTGAGCATGAGGTGGAATGTAGCATGACACTTAGGCTGTGTTTACACAACCAGCCCTATTCTGATCTTTTCACCAATTATTGGCAAAAGATCTGATCTGATTTGTGAACAGATCAGAATTAGGCTGCCTTCTTGCACTTTCCACAGCCATGATGGATCTGTCTAAATGTTGAAGTCAGCCCTTTGTTGCTGTTGTCTCCGCTGAACCTACACATAACATACATTTTACATAGATAAAACCACACACCTGCATCCGAAAGAAAAGACGAAACATTTGTAGAGCACAAACATGTTCTTCCCATTGTCGCCTCTTTCTACAACCTATACACACAATACACAGGACTGGGATCAGTGGAGGAGCTAGCCATCGTTCACACATACAATACCTTAGCTAGCTAGTAACCACATGTTGAACTGAACTGGGATCAGTGGAGGAGCTAGCCATCGTTCACACATACAATACCTTAGCTAGCTAGTAACCACATGTTGAACTGAACTGGGATCAGTGGAGGAGCTAGCCATCGTTCACACATACAATACCTTAGCTAGCTAGTAACCACATGTTGAACTCAGAATGTTAATATCATCCTAAAAAGTACAATTACAATTGCATCTTAACAATACCATCCACTTATGAGTAAATTCTAAATATACAACATTATTCGTGAACAAAACACTGTGTGTCATGACTTTGTGCTTAAAGGAATCTAACTTTTCTGAAAAAATGACAGACAAAGCGTCGCCTACCTCTCATAGTGCATCAAAAATGATTTGAGCACGAGCACGCAGGGCAAAACGTTAAGTACACACTCCCTTATTCCCAGGATGCAGACATGCATAAAAACAAATCAACATGCTACACTAATATAGGAACCTGGTGAAATTCACAAAGTATTTTAACAACTGTTACACTGTTGTCCCCGCTGAACCTCACGTGTAACAATGTTCCACTATAACCGTGACGATCTAATAGGCTCCATCACTCCTACAAATCTCTTGCTAATAAAATGACTCAAGGTGTAAATATTTTCCCTTTCTTGGCCCAGTGCAGTCAAAAACGTGACCCCCCCCCATGTTTTATATATAATTCCACACTATGAGGTTGGAATAATACTGTGAAATTGTAAAAATTTGGCATTTTAGTGTAAGAGCTGTTTGAAAAGACTAGCTGGAATTTCAGCCTGTGTGGTGGAGTTTTGGCCTTCCTGGTGACATAACAATTTTAATTGAAAACAATCACAGTAAGGTACTTAATTGTTACACAGAAATTATTTGATATTGAGATGAAAACAGCTGCACTGGACCTTTAAGTGAATCCCAATTAGTTGACATTGCACATCAGAAGCTGGGAGGCAGCAGATTCCCGACAGAGCAAATGTAAAGCTGTGGTCTATTTTTAAGGCTCTGGTTGTCCTCTTATCACAAGGCGAGTGACAGACACAAGAATATGCAGTCTGATCTATGATGACGTTCTATTATTGTGATACAGACAAATTAAGAATAAAGGTTTCTTCTGAAAGGGGGAGTTGTGTGTGTGTCTGTTAGTTTCCGGAGTTATTGCCTATTACAAAATACAGATGAGCTGAAATATGAGTCTTGGTGATTGATGATTGGAAGTTTTTATGTCCAAATCACTTCTGTGAAATGAACCCACTGCGCCAGTGAGTAAAGGGTGGACTTTTGGTGCTTTCAAAGCAACTGGGAATTCCGAAAAAAAAAAAAAGAGGTACATTAATGACGTCAGCGATCTTCAGGTCGGAAAGACGGAGCTCTAGAAAGATGCCGGAGTTCGATGAACATTCAAACGATTATTCCCATTGGAGCTCGTTTTTTTTGCGAGTTCCCAGTTGTGTTGAATGCACTGAAATGTCCGACTTGTTTAAAATACGGCATTTATCCCCATGATGTGAACTCCTTGAACCTTTTTTTATTTTGGACGTGCCCCCGGATTTGATTGGGCAGCAAGAGACCAACGCCTTCTGACGGCTCGTCAAACAGAAACCTGCTCCACGGATAGGATTTTGTCAACGTCACTGGAAGGAGTCGCGCATTGGTCTCAAACCTGTCCTGAACAGTCAGCCAGCAGCGGTGAATATAAAGCCGACCAACGTTTATAGAAATTTACACCACAGACACGAACAGAAGGATGTCCGCAGCGTCTTACTCTGAACGGATCACAATGGGGCCCCTGGTCGCAGCTATCGATCAAGGCACAAGCTCGACTAGGTTTCTGGTGAGTTGGTAGGCACAACAAGCCACTGAGTTATAATAATAATATGCCAAGCGTGAATACATTTTTTTGTGTATGGGTGGTCCCGGGGATCGAACCCACTACCCTGGCGTTACAAGCGCCATGCTCTACCAGTTGAGCTACAGAGAACCACATTATGAATGGGTTGCATTCTCCTGTTTACTTTTTAAGGTCCTCTTAAATGTAACTTCATGTAGTCTACGTAATCTCCGAAAGGAATTATTTATTATGAGTGGACAATCAACAATAACTAGTAATGTGGCATACTGCAAGAAAGGTTCAAATATCACATTCTGATCATTTAAAAATAAATTTTTGAGGTGTAGTCACTGTTGAGGACATAAGCTCAAGTACACAGTACAAATATGATACAAAAATATGAAATATTTTATGACATTTCCTATTTAACAACACATGAATAAGGCTTGAAATGACTTGTATGATTTCTAAATAGAGTGTAATCAAATTGTTAAACCACAAACTGTGTAAGTTTTCACCATCCTTATAACTGTAAAATACATGTTTAGTATTTTCTGAAGGTCTCTCTTGATCAAAACGTCTGCCCCCACCACTGTGAACATCACACAGAGCTCTAGCCTGGCTTCCTGAACTCGTTAGGAACTTGCCTTTCATCTTATATTAATCTTGTCCAAACAGAAAGTGTTTTTTTGTTTAAAATCTGTTAGTTATTTTTCGATTAATAGCTATAAATTGATCTCTGAATGTACTATAGTGATGAAACCACTCTCTCCTGCTGTGCTGCAATGTAAGGAGTGCGGGCGTGTGCTATGTCAGTGGTGGTGAAGCGTGTGCTATGTCAGTGGTTGTGAAGTAGGGTTCAGCCAGGAGTTGATGGACAGTCGGAAGAGCAAAAAAATAGACAACTGTGTCCGTGGGAACCAGGGCTACTGCTCAATGCAAGCCATTTCAATCTACGGTGTCCACAGATCGATTTACAAGTGAAAATGTTGGTCCGAAACCGGTATCAGAACCATGCAGGCCCCTAAACAGGGGACTTTACATCTACAATGTTTTTAAGTAAACTGCAGTTTTCGTCCTCATGCTAGCTAGCTAGCAGTAGCCACAGCAGCCATTGTGTATTTTTTATTTATTTTTGGTTGTCATTTTATCAGACGCTCTTATCCAGAGCGACTTACAGTTAGTGAGTGCATACATTATTTTTATTAATTTTTTATACCCCCCCGTGGAATGTCACGTTGAACAACAAATGAGCTGATTGGCTGACACTGCCATTCAAAAATGGCTGCTGTGGCTTCTGGTACCTACCATGAGGACGAAAAGGACAGTTTTCTGGAGAAAAAAAAACTGTCAGTCGTTCAATCTTCTTGGTGTAACAGTTGAGATAATGGGACAATTCGGAGTACAGCACATTTCTCATCCCTGGATTGAGGTATGTTTTCCGAGCCATCTCTTGCGCTGGCTCCATGGTGTCTTAATCTAAACAGGAAGCCTGTCTGACCCTAGCCCAATATATAGGAGCCTAATGTTACTCCTTATAGTCCAAGGACCTGACATGTTCTGTTTAGAGGCGAAGTGGCTCTGGAAGCAAAAACAGACAAATACTCCATCTAAACGTGAATCGATTCTCAATTGCCGTACGGTTCTAGAAACACAAAGCCCTCTACTTTCATATCACATCCAAAATAATTTCACAAAATGCTAAATACACACTTATGCTGACTGTTTTAACAAGGTCGCAGCCTACAGTATTTTTCAAGTGACAACACGTTTGTGGCGTCTGTCTTCCGTTTTACACACAGGTGTTCGGAGACGCAGGTAGCGATTTTTAGCACAGGTAGTCCCCTCTGTCTTCCGTCTGTTTTCCGTAAGCAAGAGCTGTGACATGGAGATACTCTGAGTGTAGAAAACATTTGGGACACCTTCCTAATATTGAGTTGTACACCTCCTTTTGCCCCTCAGAACAGCTTCAATTCGTCCTGGGCATGGACTCTACAAGGTGTCGAAAGCGTTCCACAGGGATGCTGGCTCCATGTTGACTCCAATGCTTCCCACAGTTGTGTCAAGTTGGCTGGATGTCCTTTGGGTGTTGGACCATTGTTGATACACATGGGGAAACTGTTGAGTGTGAAAAATCCAGCAGTGTTGGAAGTTCTTGACACCCTCAAACCGGTGCGCCTGGCACCAATTACCATACCCTGTTTAAAGGCACTTCAATCTTTTGTCTTGCCCATTCAACCTCTAAATGGCACACATACACAATCCATGTCTCAAGGCTTGAGAATCCTTCTTTAACCTGTCTCCTCCCCTTCATCTACACTGATTTGAAGGTGACATCAATAAGGGATCATAGCTTTCACCTGGTCAGTCTGTCATGGAAAGAGCAGGTGTTCTGATTCAGAGGGGTTGGGTTAAATGTGGAAGACACATTTCAGTTGAATGCATTCAGCTGTACAACTGACTAGGTCTCCCCCTTTACCTTCCTTTTCCTGATGTTTTGTACTCTCAGTGTATGGCCATGTGGGAACACCAACGCTATAAAGGTCTCGATTTAACCTCTTGTTTTTTTTTATTGCCGATAAGGTCCTCGTGCATCCAAAACCGTACCGCAAGCGATGCGTGTTAATGTTCAGACGCACGTCGCGGCTCTTAAGAAACCCCCCTACAGAAGACGCCTTCGTCCAATGACTCGTGTAATGTAATGGAACTGAGTCATGATCAAGGGCAAGTCCGACCCTAGTGCAGCTGTAAGCAGGTTTGATGTAGACAGGCGTCCTTTAAGAGGGTATCGTATTGCTGTATCTATTTCCTTTTTTTAAAATAGTCAATAGAGTTCTGCATACTACATTGTGACTCTTTCCCCCTCAAGTCACACCTTTTGTGTGATTTCTGTATGATTTCTCAACATTGATCACTACCTTGGTGGCAGCACTGGGATAATTGCTACAGTATTAGAACAGTGTGTCAGCGTAGACTACTTCAAACCTCCCAAGAAATCTGGAACTCTATGGAACAAGTGATAAAGCACTTGCCCTATAGTTACTGGCCTCCCGAGTGGCGCAGTGGTCTAAGGCTGTGCCACTAGAGATCCTGGTTCGAATCCAGCCTCTGTCGTAGCCGGCCGTGACCGGTAGACCCATGGGGCGGCGGCGCACAATTGGCCCAGCGTCGTTTGCAACGCCAGGGTTGTGGGTTCGATTCCCACGGGGGGCCAGTAAGAAGAAAAAAAATTATGTATGCACTCACTAACTGTAAGTCGCTCTGGATAAGAGCGTCTGCTAAATGACTAAAATGTAGGTTACTGGTTCAAACCCTGATCTGGTTGTTCTGCTACGTTATACAGTGAGGGGAAACAAGTATTTGATCCCCTGCTTTGTACGTTTGCCCACTGACAAAGACATGATCAGTCTATAATTTCAATGGTAGGTTTATTTGAACAGTGAGAGACAGAATAACAACAACAAAAATCCAGAAAAACTATTTGACCCCCTCTCAATCAGAAAGATTTCTGGCTCCAAGGTGTCTTTTTATACAGGTAACGAGCTGAAGTTAGGAGCACACTCTTAAAGGGAGTGCTCCTAATCTCAGCTTGTTACCTGTATAAAAGACACCTGTCCACAGAAGCAATCAGATTCCAAACTCTCCACCATGGCCAAGACCAAAGAGCTCTCCAAGGATGTCAGGGACAAGATTGTAGACCTACACAAGGCTGAAATGGGCTACAAGACCATCGCCAAGCAGCTTGGTGAGAAGGTGACAACAGTTGGTGTGATTATTTGCAAATGGAAGAAACACAAAATAACTGTCAATCTCCCTCGGCCTGGGGCTCTATGCAAGATCTCACCTCGTGGAGTTGCAATGATCATGAGAACGGTGAGGAATCAGCCCAGAACTACACGGGAGGATCTTGTCAATGATCTCAAGGCAGCTGGTACCATAGTCACCAAGAAAACAATTGGTAACACACTACGCCGTGAAGGACTGAAATCCTGCAGTGCCCGCAAGGTCCCCCTGCTCAAGAAAGCACATATACATGCCCGTCTGAAGTTTGTCAATGAACATCTGAATGATTCAGAGGAGAACTGGGTGAAAATGTTGTGGTCAGATGAGACCAAAATCGAGCTCTTTGGCATCAACTCAACTCGCCGTGTTTGGAGGAGGAGGAATGCTGCCTATGACCCCAAGAACACCATCCCCACCGCCAAACATGGAGGTGGAAACATTATGCTTTGGGGGTGTTTTTCTGCTAAGGGGACAGGACAACTTCACCGCATCAAAGGGACGATGGATTGGCCATGTACCGTCAAATCTTGGGTGAGAACCTCCTTCCCTCAGCCAGGGCAGGAAAATGGGTCGTGGATGGGTATTCTAGCATGACAATGATCAAAAACAAACGGCCAAGACAACAAAGGAGTGGCTCAAGAAGAGGCACATTAAGGTCCTGGAGTGGCCTAGCCAGTCTCCAGACCTTAATCCCATAAAAAATCTGTGGAGGGAGCTGAAGGTTCGAGTTGCCAAACGTCAGCCTCGAAACCTTAATGACTTGGAGAAAATCTGCAAAGAGGAGTGGGACAAAATCCCTCCTGAGATGTGTGCAAACCTGGTGGCCAACTACAAGAAACGTCTGACCTCTGTGATTGCCAACAAGGGTTTTGCCACCAAGTACTAAGTCATGTTTTACAGAGGGGTCAAATACTTATTTCCCTCATTAAAATGCAAATCAATTTATAACATTTTTGACATGCGTTTTTCTGTATTTTTTTGTTGTTATTCTGTCTCTCACTGTTCAAATAAACCTACCATTAAAATTATAGACTGATCATTTCTTTGTTAGTGGGCAAACGTACAAAATCAGCAGGGGATCAAATACTTTTTTCCCCCTCACTGTACCTCTACCTGAATAAACTGTGACGTGCTACAGTTTCACTTGTCTTGGTTAAACAGGAAGCTGTCAATTTTCTGGAGAGGGTGTTGCTTTTTGACACGTCCTGCTGTGACTAAATATGCACGGTGTTCCAAGCGACATGAGTCTTGGCCATCCATGTAGCCTACACATTAACTACTATCCTATGAGTGAGAGGTCAAGCACTCCTTTCTTAAAATGTGCGTAGAGGGCAGGAGTCCAACTGGCCCCTGGCTCTTTTTAACAGGTAAAAACAATAAAGTAACAAGTTAAGTGAATTATTGATGAACAAAACACATCTTCAGTGTCTGGGGTAAAACCTGATAATCTAAACCACTTGTCTTTCCTGGACTGTAACGCGATGCTTAGTGATTATTTCAACTGAGCATCACTTTTCACACTAATGTTATTCATTCTGTAAATTCCACGGTATCTACTGATGAGGACATGCATTCATCTACCTGAAAGGTTCATGTCCTGCAGTTATGTAACACCTGACGGTCGTGCTAATCAATGTTTGCTTTGTTTATCTGTCAACATTGTTGCTTGATAAGAGTTTTTTAAAACCAAGGGTGAACATTGTCTCTCATACCACCTTGTGGATTGCTAGTGGTCACATGTCTCTGTGTAGGCTGTGTATGGGCAATTCCGTGGAAAAGTCGACCTGAGCATGCACAAATAGTTTGTCATTTCCAAATTAAACCACGTTCATAATTATCCTTAGGGGTCTACGTTGGAGTTCAGGCTTTTAACTGAAATGTTTTACTAGGAAATTGCAGAGTAGGAGGCCAAGTCTGAAAGGCTTTTCAGTCAATCATATTTCATGGCTTTTTGAAAGAGCCAGTTTCTTCACTCACAGCACAATGTTAGTTATGAAGATGAGATGTTAACCCTTTTACACTCGTAGAAAAATTGCAGATTTTGTCATTAATGAGCTCCTAAATCAGAACACAGTGGCTGTACAGTAACATGCTATATATCACATCAGAGCTCAGGGTCTCGGCTTACATTTTAGTCATTTAGCAGACGCTCTTATCCAGAGCGACTTACAGGAGCAATTAGGGTTAAGTGCCTTGCTTAAGGGCACATCGACAGATTTTTCACCTAGTCGGCTCAGGGATTAGAACCAGCGACCTTTCGGTTACTGGCACAACGCTCTTACCCACTAAGCTACCTGCCGCCCATCACAGCGCCGTATGGGTTTTGGCTGACAGCCATTATAAAGTAGAGCGCCGCGCAGGACAACAAGTCCACCCAAGAAAATTTGCCGCGGAACACATCTGAATGCACTCATTCTATGCGCACAAAGATTGCGATCTGCTTCTCTGAATTGCCTTGTGAAAGCCTAACACTGTAAGATCATATTTTTATAATTTAGCTACTTATGTTGGCAATAGAACAAGCTTTGAAATGATGCCCACCTGACCCAGATTGTGTTTTATAATAGCTGTTTTTGGAATCGCGTAAACAACAACAACAGTAACTGTGTGAGGGCGGGGACACAGGGTTGTGTTCCAAAAAAAACAACTACAAGTGTGTTTGCTCTAGTTCCTCAACAGAACAGCAAGGAGAGCTCAAAAAGACACCACCTAGTTGAAGGCTCTTTCCTTGAGTCATAAAAGTGCATTGAAATTACTAAGGAACTGTGCTCAGTTTGGAGAGATGTGCTGAGCAGTTGTTGGCTGCTTTTCCCTCACTCTGTGATCCGACTCATCCCAAACCATCTCAATTGGGTTGAGGTCTGGGGATTATGGAGGCCAGGTCATCTGATGCAGCACTCCATCACTCTCCTTCTTGGTAAAATAGCCCTTACACAGTCTGGAGGTGTGTTGGGTCATTGTCCTGTTGAAAAACAAATGATAGCCCCACTAAGCGCAAACCAGATGGGATGGCGTATCACTGCAGAATGCTGTGGTAGCCATGCTGGTTAAGTGTACATTGAATTCTAAATAAATCACAGACAGTGTCACCAGCAAACCACCCCCACACCATAACACCTCCTCCATCCATTCACCCACACCGCGTCTCACAAAGACACGGCGGTTGGAACCCAAAATCTCCAATTTGGACTCCAGACCAAAGGACACATTTCCACCGGTCTAATGTCCATTGCTCGTGTTTCTTGGCCCAAGCAAGTCTCTTCTTATTATTGGTGTCCTTTAGTAGTGGTTTCTTTGCAGCAATTCGACCATAAAGGCCTGATTCACACAGTCTCCTCTGAACCGTTGATGTTGAGATGTCTGTTACTTGAACTCTGTGAAGCATATATTTGGTCTGCAATTTCTGAGGCTTGTAACTCTAATGAACTTATCCTCTGCAGCAGAGGTAACTCTGGGTCTTCCTTTCCTGTGGCGGTCCTCATGAGAGCCAGTTTCATCATAGCGCTTGATGGTTTTTGCGACTGCACTTGAAGAAACTTTCAAAGTTCTTGAAATGTTCCGTATTGACTGACCTTCATGTCTTAAAGTAATGATGGACTGTCATTTCTCTTTGCTTATTTGAGCTGTTCTTGCCATAATATGGACTTGGTCTTTTACCAAATAGGGCAATCTTCTGTATACCCCCCTACCTTGTCACAACACAACTGATTGGCTCAAACACATTAAGAAGGAAATTAATTCCACAAATTAACTTTTAAGAAGGCACACCTGTTAATTGAAATGCATTCCAGGTGACTACCTCATGAAGCTGGTTGAGAGAATGCCAAGAGTGTGCAAAGCTGTCATCAAGGCAAAGGGTGGCTACTGCATGATTCCATATGTGTTATTTCATAGTTTTGATGTCTTCACTATTATTCTACAATGTAGAAAATAGTAAAAAGAAAAGAAAAACCCTGGAATGAGTAGGTGTGTTAAAACTTTTCACTGGTACTGTATGTGAAAATGGCATGTTTCTATGTTTTGTAGTGAGGAAGGAAGATAAGCGTTTCTAATGACATCATCAGTGAGCATCATGTGATTTTAACCAATTATAAGTAGGAATTGCCTACTAATTGTCTACTAATTGGTTGATGCCATTGGAAACACTTGTCTTCCTCTATCTTTTTGACTACAAAACATAGAAACGTGCTAGTTTCACACGTTGATGTGGTGCTGGAGATGAATATTGAAATGTTTATTTAAAGCAATACAGACCAAATGTAACATCCCATGATATGTTTTAGGATTTTTGTTTTTTTGGGGGGGGGTCATCTTAACATTGTCTGTAACGCTTTCATCATGGTTTTATATAGTCTAGAATTGGTTTCTCTTTTGTGGATGTGATGGATATTGATGTATCATATCATAGCTTCAGAATGCTTGTTCTGGTATGTGTTCTTCAGACTGTCACAGAAGCGATTGTTGAAATCTTGAAAATGATGTCTAAGATTATCTTGTAAATATATGCATTTCTCATACGTGGTACTACTGTTGTTGTTGTTTTTGTTGATAGAAAGGTAAAGTGTTAATAAACAACATGTGAATAGCCCTGGAGATGGCTCTAAATTAAACATTTTCATTGGTAGCAAAAGTTAGGAACACAGCATCAGAATGCATATATATTTTTAATTGATTGAGATATTAGCATATTGGGCCTAGATTAATACTATACTGAACAAAAATATAAACGCAACATGTAAAGTGCTGTTCCCATGTTTCATGAGTTGAAATAAAAGATCCCAGAAATCTTCCATACGCACAAAAAGCTTATTTTTCTAAACTGTTGTACACAAATTTGTTTACATCCCTGTTAGTGAGCATTTTTCCTTTGCCAAGATAATCCATCCACCTGACAGGTGTGGCATATCAAGAAGCTGATTAAATAGCATGATCATTACACAGGTGCACCTTGCACCTTGTGCAGTTTTGTCACACAACACAATGCCACAGATGTCTCATGTTTTGAGGGAGCGTGCAATTGGCATGTTGACTGCAGGAATGTCCACCAGAACTGTTGCCAGAGAATTTTATGTTTATTTCTCAACCATAAGCCGCCTCCAACGTTGTTTTAGAGAATTTGTTAGTACGTCCAAAAGGCCTCACAACTGGAGACCACGTGTAACCATGGCGTCGTGTGGGCGAGCGGTTTGCTGACGTCAACGTTGTGAGCAGAGTGCCCCATGGTGGCAGTGGGGTTATGGTATGGGCAGGCATAAGTTATGGACAATGAACACAATTGGATTTTATCGATAGCAATTTAAATGCACAGAGATACCGTGAAAATATCCTGATGCCCATTACCGTGCCATTCATCCGCTGCCATCACCTCATGTTTCAGCATGATAATGCACGGCCCCATGTCGCAAGGATCTCTAAACAATTCCTGGAGACTGAAAATGTCCCAGTTCTTCCATGGCCTGCATACTCACCAGACATGTCACCCATTGAGCACGTTTGGGATGCTCTGGATCGATGTGTACGACAGCGTGTTCCAGTTCCCGCCAGTATCCAGCAATTTCGCACAGCCGTTGAAGAGGAGTGGGACAAGATTCCACAGGCCACAATCAACAGCCTGATCAACTCTATGCGAAGGAGATGTCGCGCTGCATGAGGCAAATGGTGGTCACACCAGATACGGACTGGTTTTCTGATCCACACCCCTACTTAAAAAAAAAAAGGTTTTCTGTGACCAACATATTCATATCTGTATTCCCAGTCATGTGAAATCCATAGATTAGGGTCTACATTTATTTAAATTGACTGATTTCCTTTAAATGAACTGTAAATCGGTAAAAATCTTTTAAATTGTTGCATGTTGCGATTTTATATTTTTGTTCAGTATTAATCAGATGTAAGATGACTTGCATCTCTCGATCTCTGTCTCTCCTCTCCTCAGGTGTTCAATTCTAAAACAGCAGAGCTGATCAGTCACCACCAGGTTGGGATAAAGCAGAGTTTCCCTAAAGAGGGGTGAGTGTACACTCCTGACATCACATTGCAATAACGTCCGCTACTTTTATTAGCAGGCCTTCTCTTCTCCTCCTCTACTAGGGGGAATTCTGTTCCAACAGGATTGGTCAGTGATGACGGGGAGAATGGAAAGAGGGAAATATGGAAGGAGGATCTTATGAATGTCAACATTTACTAAATCTCCTCCCTGGGTTGAGTCAATACTGAGTACAAAGAACTGAGGTTACACTTTAATGAAGATCCCTTGGTTTTTATTCCCCTTAGCTGAATGCGTGAGCTGTCAGAGTCCAATGTCCAGGGCTTCTTTACATTAGATAGGCAGAGAGATTACACAGACAATGGTGTTCTACTGCTATTAAAGCCTTATTTGGGAGTGTAGAGTGCATTTGGAAAGTATCCAGACCCCTTGACTTTTTCCACATTTTGTTACGTTACAGCCTTTCTCCTCCCTCATCCATCTACACACAATATCCCGTAATGACAAAGCAGAAACAGGTTTTTAGAAATGTTTGCAAATGTGTAAAACATTTAAAAACCTGATCTCACATTTACATAGGTATTCAGACCCTTTACTCAGTACTTTGTTGAAGCACCTTTGGCAGCGATTACAGCCTAGAGTCTTCTTGGGTATGACGCTACAAGCTTGGCACACCTGTATTTGGGGAGTTTCTCCCATTCTTCTCTGCAGATCCTCTCATGCACTGTCAGATTGGATGTGGAGCATTGCTGCACAGCTATTTTCAGGTCTCTCCAGAGAAGTTTGATCGGGTTCAAGTCTGGGCTCTGGCTGGGCCACTCAAGGATATTCAGAGACTTGTCCCAAAGCCAGTCCTGCGTTGTCTTGGCTGTGTGCTTAGGGTCGTTGTCCTGTTGGAAGGTGAACCTTCACCCCAGTCTGAGGTCCTGAGCGCTCTGGAACAGGTTTTTATTAAGCATCTCTGTACTTTGCTCCGTTCAGCTTTCCCTCGATCCTGACTAGTCTCCCAGTCCCTGCAGCTGAAAAACATCCCCACAGCATGAAGCTGCCACCACCGTGCTTCACCGTAGGTATGATTCCAGGTTTCCTCCAGTCGTGACGCTTGGCATTCAGGCCAAAGAGTTTCATCAGACAAGATCATCTTGTTTCTCATGGTCTGACAGTCCTTTAGGTACTATTTGGCAAACTCCAAATGGGCTGTCATGTGCTTTTACTGAGGAGTGGCTTCCGTCTGGCCACTCAACCATGAAGGCCTGATTGGTGGACTGATTGGTGGAAGGTTCTCCTATCTCCACAGAGGAACTCTGGTGCTCTGTCAGAGTGACCATCAGGTTCTTGGTCACCTCCCTGACCAAGGTCTTTCTCCCCCGATTGCTCAGTTTGGCCTGACGGCCAGCTCTAGGAAGAGTCTTGGTGTTTCCAAGTTTCTTCCATTTAAGAATGATGAAGGCCACTGTGTTCTTGGGGACCTTCCCCAGCTCTGTACCTCGACACAATCCTTTCTCGGAGCTCTACGGACAATTCCTTCGACCTCATGGCTTGGTTTTTGCTCTGACATGCACTGTCAACTGTGGGACCTTATATAGACAGCTGTGTGCCTTTCCAAATCATGTCCAAACAATTGAATTTACCGAAGGTGGACTCCAAGTTGTAAAAACATCTCAAGGATGATCAATGGAAACAGGATGCACCTGATCTCAATTTCGAGTCTGATAGCAAAGGGTCTGAATACTTATGTAAATAAGGTATTTCTGTGTTTTAAAAAAAAGAGCCTATTTTCACTTTGTCATTATGGGGTGTTGTGTGTAGATAATTTTTTATTTTATATATTTTAGAATAAGGCTATTTACATATGTGCCTGGGTTCTTTTGGAAAGACTCTATGTCCGGTCAGGACCTTTTAAACCAACTGTCTTTTGCCCCTGACGAGAACAGTTGAACAGAGGGGAATTTGACCCAATAGGAGCGAAGGACAGCACCTGTTGTTCACGCCCAAAACAAAGCTGAAATATGACACTTGGCGTTCACATTCGACCTTGTTCCTTCTCTGAACTGCTAACACTGGTAAAAAAACATTTTTTTCAGCTAGTGCAAACACTTAGTTGATCTGTCTCTTGGTTTCTCTCAGCTGGGTGGAAGAGGACCCTAAGGAGATTCTTCAGTCAGTTTATGAGTGTATGGAGAGGACCTGCGAGAAGCTTGGCCAGCTCAACATCGACATCTCCAACATTAAAGGTATGGTGGTATATATCTGTAGTGGTTATCCGGACTACGTCATCAACATCTCCAATATTAAAAAGGTATCTACAGTGGTTCTCAGGACTCCCATCATCAACATCTCCAATATTAAAGGTATGGTGGTATATACAGTGCCTTCTGAAAGTATTCACACCCCTTGACGTTGTCCACATGTTGTTGTGTTACAGCCTGCATTTAAAATGTATTACATTGAGATTGTTTGTCACTGGCCTACACACAATACCCCATAATGTCAATGTGGAATTATATTTTTCTAAATGTTTACAAATGAATTACAAACGAAAAGCTGAAATGTATTGAGTCAATAAGTCACATAATAAGTCGCATGGAATCACTCTGTGTGCAATAATAGTGTTTAACATGATTTTTGAAGGACTACCTCATCTCTGTACCACAAACATGTAAATGATCTGTAAGGTACCTCAGTCGAGCAGTGAATTTCAAACACAGATTCAACCATAAAGACTAGGGAGGTTTTCCAATGCACACCTATTGGTAGATGGGTAAAAAAACAGACATTGAATATCCCTTTGAGCATGGTGAAGTTATTAATGGCACTTTGGATGGTGTATCAATACACCCACTCGCTACAAAGATACAGGCATCCTTCCTAACTCAGTTGCCAGAGAGGAAGGAAACCGCTCAGGGATTTCACCATGAGGCCAATGGTGACTTTAAAACAGTTACAGAGTTTAATGGATTGGTAGGAGAAAACTGAGGATGGATCAACAACAATGTAGTTACTTGACAATACTAACATAAATGACAAAGTTAAAAGAAGGAAGCCTGTACATAATACAAATATTCCAAAACATGCATCCTGTTTGCAACAAGGCACTAAAGTAATGCTGCAAAAAATCTGGCAAGGCAATTAACTTTTTGTCCTGAATGCAAAGTACTCTCCATATTTTCAAGTATAGTGGTGGCTGCATCATGATATGATACTTGTAATCGTTAAAGACTGGGGAGTTTTTCAGGATTAAAAAGAAACTGAATGGCAAAATCCTTTCCACCAGACACTGGGAGATTAATTCACCATTTTCAGCAGGACAATAACCTAAAACATAAGGACAAATATACACTGGAGTTGCTTACCGATAAGAGTGGCTGAGTTACAGTTTTGACTTAAATCTACTTGAAAATCTACGGCAAGACCTGAAAATGGCTGTCTAGCAACGATCAACAACCAATTTGACAGAGCTTGAAGAATTTTGAAAATAATAATGGGCAAGTGTTGCACAATCCAGGTGTGGAATGCTCTTGGAGACTTACCCAGAAAGACTCACAGCTGTAATCACTGCCAAAGGTGCTTCTACAAAGTATTGAGTCAAGGGTGTGAACACTTATCTAAATGACATATTGATGCATTTAATTTTCAGAAAAATTGCAAACATTTCTAAAAACATGTTTTCACTTTGTCATTATGGGGTGAGAATAAATAATCTATTTAGTCAATTTTGAATTCAGGCTCTAACGCACATGTGTCAAACTCATTCCACGGAGGGCCGAGTGTCTGCGGGTTTTCGCTCCACCCTTGTATTTGATTGATGAATTAAGGTCACTAATTAGTAAGGAACTCCCCTCACCTGGTTGTCTAGGTCTTAATTGAAAGGTAAAAACCAAAAACCCGCAGACACTCGGCCCTCTGTGGAATGAGTTTGACACCCCTGCTCTAACGCAACAAAAATGTGAAATAAGTCCAGGGGTGTGAATACTTTCTGAAGGGACTCTATCTGTAGTGGTTCTCAGGACTCCATCATAAACATCTCCAACATTAAAAGGTACCTACAGTGGTTCTCAGGACTCCATTGGATGCAGCAGGGGGTGTGGCGTCTATTTACCATTTTGTTTTGTGTTTACCCAGCTGTCGGAGTGACCAATCAGAGAGAGACTACGCTGGTTTGGGACAAAGAGACAGGGGAACCACTCTACAATGCTATCGGTGGGTATTACCAAGCGAATTGGTAGTCACAAACGTATGTGCCAGAAAGTACGGGGACACCGTCCCCATTGGAAGACTATTGGAAGGAACAGGCTGTTTTGGGATCGGAGTTCTAATTCAGTTTTAGTGACCTTTGCTTTGAAACACTCACTGATTCAGACAGCTAGCCCCAGTCTCCCCCTCAAACCTCCACACAGTCTTTACTGTAACTCAACTTAGTAAATGTCCTAAGGTTGTGTGGGAAACCACACAGCACATGGCCAGATTGCATAACATCATCCAGTAGCATTGTTGCAATACCATTACACCCTCCCCCA